>NC_057805.1:2569502-2584694 GCF_018294505.1 Triticum aestivum
TTACTTACAATTTCTCATGTCTATCTCTCACAATAGTTCTCTTCTAGAAGGGAGAGTAAAACTTATAAAAATTTAAATTCTCGCCAAGCCACTCAACTTGCTTATTTTGACTGCATAGTACCAACAATAGTTTGGCACAAAATAATAAATTCAAAATAAATTTCACTAACAAGAATATACATATAAATGATAAATTCAATTATGTCGCTATTTGTTGCATGGTTGATTGCTACTCTTGAGTGGGTGAAAAAAAACTGGTTTGTGCAATGCATTAGATTTAGATAATAAAAGAAAACATCGACAAGATTGATAGTCTCATAAACTTGTGTGAATTGACTATGATAAAAAAATTGTTTTTTTGCGAGAAAACCCCCTGCAGTACAACCAACACCAGAAATAATAAAATTACATCCAGATCCATAGACCACCTAGCGATGACTACACGCATTGAAGCGAGCCGAAGGCGCGCCGCCGTCATTACCCCTTCCTCGCTGAAGCCGGGCAAAAGTTATTGCAGTAGACAGCCGGGAAGTCGTCGTGCTAAGGCCTCATAGGACCAGCGCAACAGAACAACAATCGCCGGTTTCTTTTGAAGAAGAAGAAGAAGGTTGCCAATGAATATATAGTTAAGATTTTCTTTTCTTTAGCAAGGCGGGATTGTTAGCGAAAATTGAAACTAGTGTGTATGTTGATATATTTTTATTTTGCCTACATTTTAGTTCTTGTTTGTAGGCTGACTTAGATTTTACATCTCCAAGCACAGACAGTAACACAAAAGAGTATCCTCAAATCAATAGACGACATCTCTTCAACACCTCCAACACACATACTAGCTCACATCTGACCTTAAATATTTGTAGAGTACGTATTTCTAGTTTATTTGTAAGTAATAGATAATTTTAAAGTGTAAAAGGTGCCTACCAGTGGATTGTTTTTAGTTTTTCTCTCGCTCTTGATAAATTGTATTATATTTTTTCTAATTCTTTCATGGTAAATATTCCCTTTCTATCTTTCGCGCTGCGTTTTTACCTGATGTTCTTTTAGAAGCTTGTTCGCTTTCTTACCTGGGAGAGTCATGATAGGGCGCCTGGGGGTGTGTGAGGAGGACTTGTGTTTATACCTTGTCTGTCGGTTTCTTTTCATCAATGAAATGAGGCCGGGGGTGTGCCCCTCAATTTTAAAAAAAAAACAGCTGCCAACGGTGAACGTAGGGTCTCTAATGCTAAAACGTATTCCCTCCGTTTCAAAATAGATGACCCAACTTTATAATAACTTTATACTAAAATTAGTACAAAGTTGAGTCATCTATTTTAGAACGAAGGGAGTAAGAAATAGATAACTTTAGAGTGTACAAGGTGCCTACCAGTGGATCGTTTTCAGTTTTGCTCTCGCTCTTGATAAATTGTATTGCTTTTTTTCATTCTTTCATGGTAAATATTTCATTTCTATCTTTTGCTGCGTTTTTATCTGCTGTTCTTTTAGAGCTTGTCCGTTTTCTTACGTGGGAGAGTCATGGTAGGGCGCCTGGGGTTGTGTGAGGAAGACTTGTGTTTAAACCTTGTTTATCGGTTTCTTTCATCAATGAAATGATATCGGGGCTGCTCCCCTCAATACGAAGAAAAAACCGGCTGCTGACGGTTCTCTAGTGCACGTTAGAGCATCTTCAACAGGCGCCGCGCGCTAAAAAAAATTACAGCGTCGAAATAGTGTTTTAGCGCGCGTAGGAGGGTGATTACTTTATCAGGCGCCGCAGTTTAGCGCGCCGCTATAGCGCTACAACATGCACGGTAAAATCCAGCGCGCGCGACCAACCGGCGCTCGGAAAAAATTTAAAACAACACATACGAAAAAATATGGAACAACACATAGTTCTAATGTCATAGCATAGTCTCCAAACCACAAGCCAGTCCATACGATGGAAATAAAAATAGATAAACCATGCTAAATAAAACTACTCCTCGTCCTCCTCGGTGATGTAGTCCGACGATGTAAACGCGTCAAGCCATCGAGGATCTACATCGTCCCAGGTCGACGCAGGTCCCAGCTTGATCTGGGCTTCTGCCTGTTCCTTCCGCACATGCTTGTCTGCCCGACACACGGCTTGCTCCACCCTCCTCTGCGCCCAAAACATGTTCTTGGCGGCAACATTCTGCGGGAAGTGCTCGCGCCACACTGCCATGGCATGCTCGTCCACCTCGACGAAGAGGATACGGCGCTCCCGCCTCCGCTGGAGGCGGCAATCCCGAGCGGATCTCCGCGTAATACACGCCGGAAGGGCGGAGGCGTACACCGCGATAGCCCGAGCTGCTCCGGGGGCGTGGAGGCATGGCGGGGCGCCGGAAGAGGCGAGGGAGCGGCGGCGGGGTGCTAGAAGAGGCGGGTAGAAGGTGCGATGGCGGCGGGGCGCCGGAAGAGGAGAGGGAGAAGGCACGGCGGCGACAGGGCCCTAGAAGAGGCGGGGAGAAGGCGGCGTGGCGGCGGGGCGCCGGAAGAGGCGAGGAAGAAGGTGCGGCAGGAGGGAAAGAGGGGCGGTTGGCGAGCGCCCGAGCGCGGCTTTTAACCAGCGAGCTGGATGACGCGCATCAAAACTGCCGCGCGTGTGCCCATTTATTTCCCACGCCAAACTTTCACGCGCCTGTTGGAACGCGCCGCGCGGCCTCTCACGCACCAAATTAACATTTTATCCAGCGCGCGGCTTATCTAGCGTATCTGTTGGAGATGCTCTTATATAACCTGAATTCAGAGTCTGCATGCAACTTGGTTTGGACTTAACGCACATCAGCAAGTTCAGAAAAGGGTTTAGTAGATTCACACTGTTGCTGAGTTTTGTGACGGCGGCATCAGCCGTCAAATTATCAAGTTTTGGAAGCCAAACTAAACCAACTCGTGTTCATCTAAGTGAAATTATTTGTGACGGAGGCGTTGATGGCCAGGCCCTATGAGTCGCTGCAACATAGGCGGTGCGGTGGTGGCGGCAACACAACGACGATGACATTTGTTCCGTGCTTCTGCAACTACGAAAGAGATTTCTCAATGGTTACTGAGTGCTGCATCCGAGATGGGGGGCGCCGACCACCGCCTCCGCCACAACATCCGAGGTGTCGCTGGGGGCGATGGTGGAGCTCGACAGAGGACCACTGTGGACAATGTGTGAGCACAACAAAGGCGATGTTTGCTAAGAGCATCTCCAACAGATGCACAAAAGTTTCGCGCTCTAAAATAGGTTTATTGCGCAGGACCCAACATTGGTTTTTCAGATGTCAAAAACGCGCGTCCAAAAATACACGCAGTGCAAATTATGAAGCACGCGTAATCCGGCGCCCCAAATTTGCAGCATGCGATAGCACTTTTTAGTGCGTGTCCAACCCTTTTTTGCGCGTGCCCTATTTTACAGCTTCTTCTGGAGCTGTCCGGCATAAAAAAAACCGAATTTTAGCGTGCGAAGCAGTTTTTGGGCGCCTGTTGAAGATGCTCTAAGCCACGAGGGGGATGTTGTGATGGCGGGGTCCACCTGACAGCCTGAGCGAGCTTTCACCTGAGCACAATACAGCTCATGCATGTTGCAAACTGCTCGGCACGGTGATCGGACGACTGCTGCATGTGCCATCCAATGGCTGCGAGGGCGGCCGATCCGATCAAAATATCATCCGACCGAGGCATGCCACTGTCCTACACTATATATCATAGCGGGTCCTAAAATTTTGGTGGCCAAAATTGGTATCTCCGGGACCCCCTTCCCCTTCCCTCCCGGTCGCTCCCGCGAGCGACGCGGAGGGGAAACCCTAGCCGCCGTCGCAGGCCCCCCTCCTCCTCGACTCCTCCCTCGTCGCCGCGGGCTCGCGCTGACGGGCGAAGCCCGGTCAGCCTCGGCGGCGGCGGGGCCTTCCTTCCCCTGCTCGCTAGGGCCGACGCGGGTCGGGGTCAGCGGGCGGCGGCCTGGCGCTAGTCGAGGGCGTGACGGCGCGGCGGTGGCGGGGCCGGTGCCTAGCGGCGGCGCGTTGGGCTCGGTGGTGCTCTATTCCGCGTGGTTGCGCCTGGCGTGGTGGCGGCGGCCACTGGTGGAGCGCGTCGGCCCCCCTTCGGCGGGTGGCTGATGCAGATGCGGGGAGCGCCGTTCCTGGCCGCGTGGGCGGCGGATCGGCGGCGAGCGTGGCTAGCTCCTGGGGCTTCCCTGTTTGCCCTTGGAGCAGATCTGGCGATGGTGCTTCCTCTTTGGGGGGTGGATTGGGGGAAACCCCTTTGCTCCTCGCTGCGGCCACGATGCCAGCGGTGCTCCGGCGTCGTTCCCCTTCTTGAAGGCGGCTTCGCAACCCCCCCCCCCCCTCGCCCTCCCCTCCTCGTCCCGGGTGAAAGCCCAAAATCTCCGGATTGGGTGGTGACGGCGCTCCGGCGTCGTTTTTCTTCTTGAAGACACCACCTTGGAGCGGCGGAGTGGTGGTCGAGGCTTTGGCACGGGAGGTGGCTGCCTGATATCGTCAGTGGTGTCCATGCTCGGCCACTTGCGGTTGAAGTTTGCGCCGGCGTGCGGCGTTGGCGATGCTCGGTGGTGCGGCTGCCTGGTGCGGTAGTCGTGCTTGTCGTCCCCTCCCGGCAACCTGTTGGTCCTGGTCATGCGAGCTCAGGGGTGAGCGACTCTGCCTGTCGACGGTGTAGTGTCCTCCGATCCAGGACTAGAGGGCAGGTGGCTCTCTTCGGAGGTAGAGACGGATGGCGGACCGGATGGCTTGGCTCAAGGGGGATGACAGAGCATGACAATCCTCCTGCAGCGGGATCTACCTCGGATTAGTCGCGGCGTGTGTTGGCTCCTGTTCGCCGAGGGCTTCGATGTTCAAGCTTGTGCTTGGTGCATTCGAGTCTTGTTAGTGGCTCCTTTGGTATCTTGTATCTTTGCCGTTTATAGTTTTTTCTTCCTTTCTTTTGTATCGTTGAACTTCTGATTCGGTGGGTGCTTTATAATATAAAGCGGGGAGACCCTTTTTCAATAAATTTTGATGACGGTGGACTAGACCTGCAATCCCCTTCCCATCTATCGCCCCAACCTTCCTTTCTTTTCCACAGCCCAGATTAAGATAAGTCCATCCACGTGCACACACCAACCCAAGGCGGATCTGGGATCGATCCACACCTGCACCGGAGAGGAGCGGATCGGAAGAGCTTTATGGCACTCGATCTGGGATCCATGTTCCTAGACCTAGCTGCTGCGGCTGCTGCGTATGGCCGCCTCGACGAGGACGACGCCCACACGAAGCCTGACTCCAGTCAAATCCCACAGGGTCCCCCGTCCCTGAACCCCCCTGCTTATGGCTACCCCGACGGCGGCGGCGACCGGCCACCCTTCGTCTTCATCGAGCCATACGCCTACTTTGCGGACCGCTGCAACGCCACCACCGCCGGCTGCAGCATGGAGGGTCTCCGTCTCCGGGGGGAACATCGAGGTCACCTTCTGCACCGTCCAACCACCGCAGGTCTCCTACGGTCCTACCTCTGCGTCCACGCCACCGCCTACGACCACACCGTGTTCGCCGTCCGGCCTTCCATAGTCACCACACAGACTAACGGCGGCCTCGTCCTCCTATGCGTCGTGGTCGGTGACCGCCCATCCGATGCCATGTTTCGCCACAAACGACACTACTTCGTCTATGATGCCAGCGTCCCCGAGCTCAAGCACATCAAGCAGCCCGGCGACGATCACCCAGTCAACGACCAGTCGTTTGCCATTGTGCGCAAACCTGAACCTGACAGCACCTACGTCCTTGCCGCACAAGCTGGTGTGTTCGGATACCGCGACCGTTCTGCTCGCCTCTGCCTATATCACTCAGGTACCAACTCCTGGAGCAAACTGCCGGTGAATGTCGATTCAGTCCCCTACGACAACGAGTTCACCACATACAGGCATTCACCATCGGAGGAGCTGCACGTACGTTTGATGTTTATTAGGTGACGTGGACTTGATTTCAAGACGATTTTAGTTATGTGTTTATTGTGGACGTGCAACATGAAGTAAGTCTCACCGTGCGATCATGTTGGCTTGCTTGTTGTACTAGCTGAATTAACCAAGTGATGTTGGAACCGTAGCGCGCGGACGTGCAACATGAAGTAAGTCTCACCCTGCGACCAATGCCTCCAGAAGCACGGAATGATTTCACTTAGATAGTTAGATGCACACGAGTTGGTTTAGTTTGGCTTCCAAAACTTAATCATTTGACGGCTGATGCTGCCAGCACAAAACTCAGCAACAGTGTGAAACAAAACTCAGGTCCTGGACACTACTGAAGCGTTTTCTGAACTTGCTGAAGCTTCCGTTAACTCTGAACCAAGTTGCATGCAGACTCTGAATTTGGACCATCTTCAGGTTATAACATGCACCAGAGAGACCCTAATTTTCACCGCCCGCAGCCGTATTGCGCTGGACCCTGCTGAAAATGATTGAACTGGTCTCTGATTTTCGTTATACAAGGTGTGACATTATTCTACTTTCCAAACTTATGGAACTTGGAGCCCTTAGCGATGATGGGGAGGGATCTAGTCCTCTGCCATGGGACATGCTGGAAAGCTCGAGTATGTTTGTGATTATTAGGATCTAATATCGCCTTTGTGATTAGTTTTGCTTGTTGACCTTTTTTGCATTGTGTAAATTCAGATACCACTCGGAGAAGTATGTCAGAAGAGGAAGGTTGAACTGTCCAGAAGGAGTAATGAAAAGAGAGAGCATTAGAGCTGTTCTCAACCTGCCTCAGGCTCCAGGTAAACAAAACAAGATTCATGATTTCTGGTTTCTCTGCTTTCCTCTGCGGTAGCGGCTCATTGTTGCTTGCTCTGTTGATTGTTTCAGAACGACCATTATCCATCGGCTAGGCTGGCCGTTCAGGAAGCTACGACCAACACTGTTATATACTGACAAAATTTGTGGAGCTTTCCATTCCTTTGGATCTGCGAGGAATTGCAACAAAGAAATAACAAGCTTGAGAGTTGTGTCTGAATCTCCCTGGATATGTATAATACAACAGGGACCAGTAACCATAGTGAAGGTTAGAACAGGTTAATTTGCTGTGCAGTGTTGGTTCAGAGTTGAGCAAACTGTATACATGCATTTGGGTCTCAAGAAGCTGATTTTCCTTCAGGTAGAGGAAGACTTCATTCAGCGCCTCACTGAATATATACTGCTTGCCGCCGGTACCCGATCCGCTTGCTGATTATTGCCGCGTACTGTCCCGGAATCTTCCTTAGCGCCTCGTCGCGGGATGCTTCTATCGACGTTATCTTGGTGAAATCTACAAATTGCAGCAGTATTGAGCAGTGTGAGTGGGGTGGGTTCTGAGTTAGTTTATTTAGTTAGCGCACGGCATGATTTTTTGCCTCTTTGAATTTTCATGATGAGCATATCCTCTTACAGAAACAAGTGATTGTACATATGTGGTGATGGTACACGCCTGGAAACTATCGAACCGACATTGCCCGTCTTGAACTTGCAATAGATCGTCGTCCCATGGACTTCCGTCGACCCCGATGACTCTTCGAATAAGTAGCAAAATTCACAATTCTAAGGTTAAGAAAATTACTAAGAAATCACACACTTGTGATTTTTTGTGTAGAGTTTTACAAATAAAGAATATGATTGTGTGTGACACGGGGAAAAAACTGAAAAGTCACACAAGGTATAGCACAACAAATGTTGTTGGTTCATTTTGCGATTCTCACAAGTCCTAGATCAGTCCGTCCCATCATTTTCAGTGCGCGCGCAGGCTCACCCACTGCCAGTTCCGCACACCACGATCACTCCACCACTTCAGTCCCACTGTGGCTGCCGCAAGCCATGATTTTGCCTGCTCCCAGTACGTGTATATGAGTCCAAGCAAATGAATTTCTGCGTGCTTGTAATCTTCTGCCTGAAAACCTGAATCCTGTCTCCCACATGGCGGGAAAAGGCATGCACGTGAGGCTCACGTGGATGACTCTGCTAAATCCATCAGCATGCGTGCAATGCAATGCTCGGTTCAGCTGAGTGTTAACAATGATAGATCTGATTGATCAAAAGTAGTAAAGCACACAACAAAGGTCTATTGAATTTCAAGGTGCATCAACTCAGTATACTTACATTTAACATTTTACTACCGGAGGCTGTCGTCAACAGATTACACCGAGAACAAGCGATGTTGAAGCCTGACGAAATTTGCCGACATGAGGCGCACGTGACTCGTCAGTCCGCAAGTGCAAGTGCAAGTGCATGGCAAGTGGTGAGGTGAACTAAGCCTTTATCTACTACGGAGTAACATTTAGGTGAGCGGTGAGCCTGCAAGATCAAGATCAACCGACCCATGGCAGGCAGCAGCATGTGATATGAGGAATCAATCCCCTCTGCTGATTGAGATTCTGCTACCTAATTTGGCCTCTTCGGTGCATGTCTGCCGAGTAGCAATCTGATGTGGCAGCAGTGACGTCCTTGTAGCAGCATCTGTAAGCCAAATTGATATATTCCCTTCAACGGCATGCAACCGGCTACTAACAGCACGGTGTTTTTACTGGTAACAGCACAACTTTGAAAGTAAACAGAGAGAATGTGCATATCAACTCCAACAAGAGGAGAGAAAATAGCTACTGACTTTTAAAAGAAAAATGCTCATAGAAATGTCAACGAGTGTAGAAATGAGGACTATTGGAAAGCCCAAGTTACACTAGTAGAAAAAGGGTCATTTGTCCCGGTTCGTAAGGCCCATCTGTCCCGGCTGTGGAACCGGGACTAAAGGGTCGTTACCAAAGCCCTAGGCCTTTAGTCCCGGTTCTTACACGAACCGGGACAGATGGGCCTTCACGTGGCCGCTGCGGCGAGCCCAGGCAGGAGGGCCTTTGGTCCCGGTTGGTGGCACCAACCGGGACCAAAAGGCATCCATGCGTCAGCAGCCGGCAGGAGCTGAGGTTTTTGGTTTTTTTTGAAAAGGGGGTGGTTTAGGGGTTTTGGGGGTTAATTTAGGTTGTTAGCTAGCTAATAGAGAGAAGTGTCCTCTCTTATCTCCGTGCTTGGTTTACCAACGCTACTACTATGCCTAAACATGGCTTAGATTGAAGTGAAAACAACATGTGGTGCATGTCGAAAGTAATACTAATTCTAACTTGATCAAGTTTGGATTGTACTACTTTCGACATGCACCACATGTATGTTGCCTTCACTTCAATCCAATCGATGTTCATTTCACCCACTGATATATAATAACTCTTCATGCTCGCATCATGCATCATCATAATAACAAGTCCTACTAATCATCATCATACAGCTTCTACTCGTTATTAATAACAAGTCATACGATCATCATCCTCATAGTCATCGAACCAACCCTACTTAATTGTTCTTAGCACATGATCATCAGTATTAGGTAGGAGCCCTTCTTCCCTTGCCCTTTTCATGGAACTAGTGGTCTTGTCAACTATCAACACCTTAGGCTTCTTCACAGGAGCAGCAACTTGCTTGCCGTTCTTTTGAAGTTCCCCTTCTTCCCTTTGCCCTTTTCATGAAACTAGTGATCTTGCCAACCATCAACACTTGATGCTTTTCTTGATTTCTACCTTCGTCGATTTCAGCATCACGAAGAGCTTGGGAATCGTTTCCGTTATCCCTTGCATATTATAGTTCATCACAAAGTTCTCGTAACTTGGTGGTAGTGACTAGAGAACTCTGTCAATCACTATCTTATCTGGAAGATTAACTCCCACTTGATTCAAGTGATTGTAGTACTCAGACATTCTGAGCACATGCTCACTAGCCGAGCTATTCTCCTCCATCTTGTAGGAAAAGTACTTGTCAAAGGTCTCATACCTTTCGACATGGGCATGAGTCTGAAATACTAATTTCAACTCATGGAACATCTCATATGCTCCGTCGCGTTTCAAAAAATGTCTTTGAATCCCCGATTCTAAGCCGTAAAGCATGGTACACTAAACTATCAAGTAGTCATCATATCGAGCTTGCCAAACGTTTATAACGTCTGCATTTGCTCCTGCAATCGGTCTGTCACCTAGCGGTGCATCAATGACATAATTCTTCTGTGCAGCAATGAGGATAATCCTCAGATCACGGATCCAATCCGCATTATTTCTACTAACATCTTTCAACTTAGTTTTCTCTAGGAACATATAAAAAATAAAATAGGGAGCTAAACGCGAGCTATAGATCTACAACCACTAGTAGAAAAAGGGCCTTTAGTCCCGGTTCATAAGGGCCTTTAGTCCCGGTTCTGGAACCGGGACTAAAGGGTCGTTACTAAATCCTCCCCCTTTAGTCCCGGTTCTTACACGAACCGGGACTAAAGGCCCTCCACGTGGCCACTGCCTGGAGGTCCACCTTTAGTCCCGGTTGGTAACACCAACCGGCACTAAAGGATTAGAGGTTAAATTTATTTTTTTGAATTTTTTTGAATTTTTTTATTTTCAAATTTCTGAATTATTTTAACCTCTAATCTCTAATCACCCCTCAATTTAAGATCTAATCTCTAATCACCCCTCATCATTCCAAATCATCTAACTTCCCGGACGGTCACCCATCTTCTCACTACTCCAGCCTGAGCACGCTTAACTTCCAGGTTCTATTCTCCCTCGTTTCCAAGTTTGCACTTGTTGTTTTCCTGACAATAGTAGGATGTCAATTCTATAAACCCTCAGGAATTTAGCTTGAGCATGAAGTGACACATTTCACTGTTTGAGTTTGAAACTATTGTTTTAAAAAACAATAATTATTTAGTAACACTAATATTTCTGGAATAATTAGTTTGACCATTGTTTGACCACTGTTTGACCACAGTTTGACCAGATTTGACCAAAATTTAGCTTGAGCATGAAGTCACACATTTCACTGTTTGAGTTTGAAACTATTGTTCTAAAAAACAATAATTATTTAGTAAGACTAATATTTCTTGAATAAGTAGTTTGACCACAGTTTGACCAGATTTGACCAAAATTCAAAAAAACTGAAATAATTATTTAGTAACACTAATATTTCTTGAATAATTAGTTTGACCATTCTTTGACCACAGTTTGACCAGATTTGACCAAAATTCATAAAAACTGAAATAATTATTTAGTAACACTAATATTCTTGAATAATTATTTAGTAACACTAATACTTCTTGAATAAGTAGTTTGACCAGATTTTAAAAAAAACAAAAATTTGAGCATAACTTTTTTTCCTTTTAGAATTTGAGGATTCTAAAATTTTGCAAACAGGCCATAGGCAGTCAAATTCGGATGCGGATTTTCATGCTGAACATTTTGATATATTATACATTTTTTCTGACATCGTATGCAAAAGTTATAGCCGTTTTACATTTTCCCTATACTTTTTGCAAAACATGTCCAAATTTAAGTTTTTAAATTTTCCTAACTAGTACATGTAGTAACATAACTACATCTGGAAGGATTTTAATTTTTGAAGTTTTTATCATTTTCTTTTGCTTTTTACAAAACTGAAGAGGCGATCCACGGGGGGAGGGGGGGAGTAGAGTTTGAAAATGGGACCTTTAGTACCGGTTCGTGCCATGAACCGGTACTAATGCCTCAAACCCCATTAGTACCGGTTGGTGGCTCGAACCGGGACTAAAGGTCTAACCTTTAGTACCGGTTGGTGCCACGAACCAGTACTAATGGGCATCGCACCCTTTAGTCCCGGTTCGTGGCACCAACCGAGACTAATGCCTGTACGGTGCCCTAGCCACTCGAACCGGGACTAATGCTCACATTAGTCCCGGTTCGTAATGCAACCGGGATTAATGTTCTTTTCTGGCCGAACCAAAGCCATGTTTTCTACTAGTCAACATAGATATGCTAATACTACCAGGACTAAGTTCATGATAAATTAAGGTTTAATTAATCATATTAGTAACAAATTTGTGATATACAGCTAAGTCTCGTGATCATTGTTTTGTTTTTAAGTCTTGAAATCAGTATTGAAATATTAAGTGGATAATCGCAATACTGAATTTTAATACCAAAATTAGTGATATACAACTGAGTGTGATGATCGTTATTTTATATTTCAGTATTGAAATCAATATTGATATATTAATGTGGATAATCACAATACTATATTTTAGTACTGAAATTAGTGATACACGACCGAGTAGGGTCATCGTGGTGCTGTATTTCAGTATTGAAGTCAGTACGGAAATGTTAACATGTATAATCATAATACTGAGTTTTAATACCAAAATCAGTGATATAGAACTGAGTGAGGTGTTAGTCGTGCTATTTTTTTGTACTCAAATCAATACTGACATATTAACATAGATAATCGCAATACTGAATTTTACACCGAAATTAGTGACATAAAACTGAGTCAGGTGTTAGTCAAGCTATTTTTTAGTACTCAAATTAATACTGAAATACTAAAATGGATAATCGCAATAGTAAAATTTATACCGAAATTAGTGATGTAGAAGTGAGTCGGGTGATCGTCGTTTTGTTTTTCAGTACTGAAATCAGTATTAAAGTATTAAATTGGATAATCGCAATACTGAATTTCAGTTCCGAAATGAGTGATGTAAAACATAGTCGGGTCATCTTGGTGCTATATTTCAGTACTGAAATCAATATTAAAATATTAAGGTGGATAATCACAATACTGAATTTTAGTACCGAAATTAGAAATTTACAACTCAGTCGGGTCATCGTGGTGCTGTTTTTTCAGTATTGAAATATTAACGTGGTTAATCTCAATGCAATATTTTATTACCGAAATCAGTGATATAGAATTGAGTCATGCGTTCATCCAGCTGTTTTTCAGTACTGAAATCAATACTGCAATATTTACATGGATAATCGCAATACCGAATATTAGTAACACATTTGTGATATACGGCTAAGTCTCGTGATTATCGTTTTGTTTTTAAGTCTTGAAATCAGTATTGAAATACTAGTGAATAATCGCAATACTGAATTTTAATACCAAAATTAGTGATATACAACTGAGTGTGATGATCGTCATGTCATATTTCCGTATTGAAATCAATATTGATATATTAATGTGGATAATCACAATACTAAATTTTAGTACTGAAATTAGTGATACACGACCGAGTCGGGTCATCGTGGTGCTGTATTTCAGTATTGAAGTCAGTACGGAAATGTTAACATGTATAATCATAATACCGAGTTTTAATACCCAAATCAGTGATATAGAACTGAGTCAGGTGTTAGTCATGCTATTTTTTAGTACTCAAATCAATACTGACATATTAACATAGATAATCGCAATACTGAATTTTATACCGAAATTAGTGATATAAAACTGAGTCAGGTCTTCCTAGTGCTATTTTTAGTATTGTAATCAGTATTGAAAAATTAACGTGAAGAATCACAATACTGAATTCTAATACCAAAATTAGTGATATACAAGTGAGTCGGGTGATCTCGTTTTGTATTTTAGTACTGAAATCAGTATTGAAATATTAAGGTGGATAATCGCAATACTGAATTTCAGTACCGAAATGAGTGATATAGAACATAGTCGGGTAATCTTGGTGATCTAGTTCAGTATTGAAATCAGTATTGAAATATTAACGTGGATAATCAGAACACTGAATTTTAGTACCGAAATTAGTGATATACAATCGAGTCGGGTCATCGTGGTGCGGTTTTCAATATTAAATATTAACGTGGATAATCACAATACTAAGTTTTAGTACTGAAATTAGTGATATAGAACCGAGTCAGGTGTTAGTCAAGCTATTTTTGAGTACTCAAATTAATACTGAAATACTAAAATGGATTATCGCAATAGTAAAATTTATACCGAAATTAGTGATATAGAAGTGAGTCGGGTGATCGTCGGTTTATTTTTCAGTACTGAAATCAGTATTAAATTATTAAAGTGGATAATCGCAATACTGAATTTTAGTACCGAACTGAGTGATGTAAAACATAGTCGGGTCATTTTGGTGCTATATTTCAGTACTGAAATCAATATTGAAATATTAAGGTGGATAATCACAATACTGAATTTAGTACCGAAATTAGAAATTTACAACTCAGTCGGGTCATCGTGCTGCTGTTTTTTCAGTATTGAAATATTAACGTGGTTAATCTCAATACTATATTTTAGTACCGAAATTAGTGATATAGAATTGAGTCATGCGTTCATCCAGCTGTTTTTCAGCACTGAAATCAATACTGCAATATTCACATGGATAATCGCAGTACCGAATATTAGTAACAAATTTGTGATATACAGCTAAGTCTCGTGATCATCGTTTTATTTTTAAGTCTTGAAATCAGTATTGAAATATTAGTGGATAATCGCAATACTGAATTTTAATACCAAAATTAGTGATATGCAACTGAGTGTGATGATCATCATTTTATATTTCAGTATTGAAATCAATATTGATATATTAATGTGGATAATCACAATACTAAATTTTAGTACTGAAATTAGTTATACACGACCGAGTCGGGTCATCGTGGTGCTGTATTTCAGTATTGAAGTCAGTACGGAAATGTTAACATGTATAATCATAATACTGAGTTTTAATACCAAAATCAGTGATATAGAACTGAGTGAGGTGGTAGTCATGCTATTGTTTAGTACTCAAATCAATACTGACCTATTTAAATAGATAATCGCAATATTGAATTTTATACCGAAATTAGTGATATAAAACTGAGTCAGGTCTTCCTAGTGCTATTTTTAGTATTGAAATCAGTATTGAAAAATTAACGTGAAGAATGACAATACTGGATTCTAGTACCAAAATTAGCGATATACAAGTGAGTCGGGTGATCTCATTTTGTATTTTAGTACTAAACTCAGTATTGAAATATTAAGGTGGATAATCGCAATACTGAATTTTAGTACCGAAATGAGTGATATAGAACATAGTCGGGTCATATTGGTGATCTAGTTCAGTATTGAAATCAGTACTGAAATATTAACGTGGATAATCAGAACACTGAATTTTAGTACCGAAATTAGTGATATACAATCGAGTCGGGTCATCGTGGTGCGGTTTTCAATATTAAATATTAACGTGGATATTCACAATACTAAGTTTTAGTACTAAAATTAGTAATATAGAACCGAGCCAGGTGTTAGTCAAGCTATTTTTGAGTACTCAAATTAATACTGAAATACTAAAATGGATAATCGCAATAGTAAAATTTATACCGAAATTAGTGATATAGAAGTGAGTCGGGTGATCGTTGTTTTTTTTT
>NC_057805.1:2584704-2585510 GCF_018294505.1 Triticum aestivum
AAGAATCACAATACTGAATTCTAATACCAAAATTAGTGATATACAAGTGAGTCGGGTGATCTCGTTTTGTATTTTAGTACTGAAATCAGTATTGAAATATTAAGGTGGATAATCGCAATACTGAATTTCAGTACCGAAATGAGTGATATAGAACATAGTCGGGTAATCTTGGTGATCTAGTTCAGTATTGAAATCAGTATTGAAATATTAACGTGGATAATCAGAACACTGAATTTTAGTACCGAAATTAGTGATATACAATCGAGTCGGGTCATCGTGGTGCGGTTTTCAATATTAAATATTAACGTGGATAATCACAATACTAAGTTTTAGTACTGAAATTAGTGATATAGAACCGAGTCAGGTGTTAGTCAAGCTATTTTTGAGTACTCAAATTAATACTGAAATACTAAAATGGATTATCGCAATAGTAAAATTTATACCGAAATTAGTGATATAGAAGTGAGTCGGGTGATCGTCGGTTTATTTTTCAGTACTGAAATCAGTATTAAATTATTAAAGTGGATAATCGCAATACTGAATTTTAGTACCGAACTGAGTGATGTAAAACATAGTCGGGTCATTTTGGTGCTATATTTCAGTACTGAAATCAATATTGAAATATTAAGGTGGATAATCACAATACTGAATTTAGTACCGAAATTAGAAATTTACAACTCAGTCGGGTCATCGTGCTGCTGTTTTTTCAGTATTGAAATATTAACGTGGTTAATCTCAATACTATATTTTAGTACCGAAATTAGTGATATAGAATTGAGTCATGCGTTCATCCAGCTGTTTTTCAG
>NC_057805.1:2585520-2603508 GCF_018294505.1 Triticum aestivum
GTGGATAATCGCAATACTGAATTTTAGTACCGAAATGAGTGATATAGAACATAGTCGGGTCATATTGGTGATCTAGTTCAGTATTGAAATCAGTACTGAAATATTAACGTGGATAATCAGAACACTGAATTTTAGTACCGAAATTAGTGATATACAATCGAGTCGGGTCATCGTGGTGCGGTTTTCAATATTAAATATTAACGTGGATATTCACAATACTAAGTTTTAGTACTAAAATTAGTAATATAGAACCGAGCCAGGTGTTAGTCAAGCTATTTTTGAGTACTCAAATTAATACTGAAATACTAAAATGGATAATCGCAATAGTAAAATTTATACCGAAATTAGTGATATAGAAGTGAGTCGGGTGATCGTTGTTTTTTTTTTCAGTACTGAAATCAGTATTAAAGTATTAAAGTGGATAATCGCAATACTGAATTTTAGTACCGAAATGAGTGATGTAAAACATAGTCGGGTCATCTTGGTGCTATATTTCAGTACTGAAATCAATATTGAAATATTAAGGTGGATAATCACAATACTGAATTTTAGTACCAAAATTAGAAATTTACAACTCAGTCGGGTCATCGTGGTGCTGTTTTTTCAGTATTGAAATATTAACGTGGTTAATCTCAATGCTATATTTTAGTACCGAAATTAGTGATATAGAATTGAGTCATGCGCTCATCCAGCTGTTTTTCAGTACTGAAATCAATACTGCAATATTTACATGGATAATCGCAGTACCGAATATTAGTAACAAATTTGTGATATACAGCTAAGTTTCGTGATCATCGTTTTGTTTTTAAGTCTTGAAATCAGTATTGAAATATTAGTGGATAATCGCAATACTGAATTTTAATACCAAAATTAGTGATATACAACTGAGTGTGATGATCGTCATGTTATATTTCAGTATTGAAATCAATATTGATATATTAATGTGGACAATCACAATACTAAATTTTAGTACTGAAATTAGTGATACACGACCGAGTCGGGTCATCGTGGTGCTGTTTTTCAGTATTGAAGTCAGTACGGAAATGTTAACATGTATAATCATAATACTGAGTTTTAATACCAAAATCAGTGATATAGAACTGAGTGAGGTGTTAGTCATGCTATTTTTTAGTACTCAAATCAATACTGACATATTAACATAGATAATCGCAATACTGAATTTTATAACGAAATTAGTGATATAAAACTGAGTCAGGTCTTCCTAGTGCTATTTTTAGTATTGAAATCAGTATTGAAAAATTAATGTGAAAAATCACAATACTGAATTCTAATACCAAAATTAGTGATATACAAGTGAGTCGGGTGATCTCGTTTTGTTTTTTAGTACTAAAATCAGTATTTAAATATTAAGGTGGATAATCGCAATACTGAATTTCAGTACCGAAATGAGTGATATAGAACATAGTCGGGTAATCTTGGTGATCTAGTTCAGTATTGAAACCAGTATTGAAATATTAACGTGGATAATCAGAACACTGAATTTTAGTACCGAAATTAGTGATATACAATCGAGTCGGGTCATCGTGGTGCGGTTTTCAATATTAAATATTAACGTGGATAATCACAATACTAAGTTTTAGTACTGAAATTAGTGATATAGAACCGAGTCAGGTGTTAGTCAAGCTATTTTTGAGTACTCAAATTAATACTGAAATACTAAAATGGATAATCGCAATAGTAAAATTTATACCGAAATTAGTGATATAGAGGTGAGTCGGGTGATCGTCGTTTTGTTTTTCAGTACTGAAAGCGGTATTTAAGTATTAAAGTGGATAATCGCAATATTGAATTTTAGTACCGAAATGAGTGATGTAAAACATAGTCGGGTCATCTTGGTGCTATATTTCAGTACTGAAATCACTATTGAAATATTAAGGTGAATAATCACAATACTGAATTTTAGTACCGAAATTAGAAATTTACAACTCAGTCGGGTCATCGTGCTGCTGTTTTTTCAGTATTGAAATATTAACGTGGTTAATCTCAATGATATATTTTAGTACCGAAATTAGTGATATAGAATTGAGTCATGCGTTCATCCAGCTATTTTCCAGTACTGAAATCAATGCTGCAATATTTACATGGATAATCACAGTACCGAATATTAGTAACAAATTTGTGATATACAGCTAAGTCTCGTGATCATCGTTTTGTTTTTAAGTCTTGAAATCAGTATTGAAATATTAGTGGATAATCGCAATACTGAATTTTAATACCAAAATTAGTGATATGCAACTGAGTGTGATGATCGTCATTTTATATTTCAGTATTGAAATCAATATTGATGTATTAATGTGGATAATCACAATACTAAATTTTAGTACTGAAATTAGTTATACACAACCGAGTCGGGTCATCGTGGTGCTGTATTTCAGTATTGAAGTCAGTACGGAAATGTTAACATGTATAATCATAATACTGAGTTTTAATACCAAAATCAGTGATATAGAACCGAGTGTGGTATTAGTCATGCTATTGTTTAGTACTCAAATCAATACTGACATATTAACATAGATAATCGCAATACTGAATTTTATACCGAAATTAGTGATATAAAACTGAGTCAGGTCTTCCTAGTGCTATTTTTAGTATTGTAATCAGTATTGAAAAATTAACGTAAAGAATCACAATACTGAATTCTAATACCAAAATTAGTGATATACAAGTGAGTCGGGTGATCTCGTTTTGTATTTTAGTACTGAAATCAGTATTGAAATATTAAGGTGGATAATCGCAATACTGAATTTCAGTACCGAAATGAGTGATATAGAACATAGTCGGGTAATCTTGGTGATCTAGTTCAGTATTGAAATCAGTATTGAAATATTAACGTGGATAATCAGAACACTGAATTTTAGTACCGAAATTAGTGATATACAATCGAGTCGGGTCATCGTGGTGCGGTTTTCAATATTAAATATTAACGTGGATAATCACAATACTAAGTTTTAGTACTGAAATTAGTGATATAGAACCGAGTCAGGTGTTAGTCAAGCTATTTTTGAGTACTCAAATTAATACTGAAATACTAAAATGGATTATCGCAATAGTAAAATTTATACCGAAATTAGTGATATAGAAGTGAGTCGGGTGATCGTCGGTTTATTTTTCAGTACTGAAATCAGTATTAAATTATTAAAGTGGATAATCGCAATACTGAATTTTAGTACCGAACTGAGTGATGTAAAACATAGTCGGGTCATTTTGGTGCTATATTTCAGTACTGAAATCAATATTGAAATATTAAGGTGGATAATCACAATACTGAATTTAGTACCGAAATTAGAAATTTACAACTCAGTCGGGTCATCGTGCTGCTGTTTTTTCAGTATTGAAATATTAACGTGGTTAATCTCAATACTATATTTTAGTACCGAAATTAGTGATATAGAATTGAGTCATGCGTTCATCCAGCTGTTTTTCAGTACTGAAATCAATACTGCAATATTCACATGGATAATCGCAGTACCGAATATTAGTAACAAATTTGTGATATACAGCTAAGTCTCGTGATCATCGTTTTATTTTTAAGTCTTGAAATCAGTATTGAAATATTAGTGGATAATCGCAATACTGAATTTTAATACCAAAATTAGTGATATGCAACTGAGTGTGATGATCGTCATTTTATATTTCAGTATTGAAATCAATATTGATATATTAATGTGGATAATCACAATACTAAATTTTAGTACTGAAATTAGTTATACACGACCGAGTCGGGTCATCGTGGTGCTGTATTTCAGTATTGAAGTCAGTACGGAAATGTTAACATGTATAATCATAATACTGAGTTTTAATACCAAAATCAGTGATATAGAACTGAGTGAGGTGGTAGTCATGCTATTGTTTAGTACTCAAATCAATACTGACCTATTTAAATAGATAATCGCAATATTGAATTTTATACCGAAATTAGTGATATAAAACTGAGTCAGGTCTTCCTAGTGCTATTTTTAGTATTGAAATCAGTATTGAAAAATTAACGTGAAGAATGACAATACTGGATTCTAGTACCAAAATTAGCGATATACAAGTGAGTCGGGTGATCTCATTTTGTATTTTAGTACTAAACTCAGTATTGAAATATTAATGTGGATAATCGCAATACTGAATTTTAGTACCGAAATGAGTGATATAGAACATAGTCGGGTCATATTGGTGATCTAGTTCAGTATTGAAATCAGTACTGAAATATTAACGTGGATAATCAGAACACTGAATTTTAGTACCGAAATTAGTGATATACAATCGAGTCGGGTCATCGTGGTGCGGTTTTCAATATTAAATATTAACGTGGATATTCACAATACTAAGTTTTAGTACTAAAATTAGTAATATAGAACCGAGCCAGGTGTTAGTCAAGCTATTTTTGAGTACTCAAATTAATACTGAAATACTAAAATGGATAATCGCAATAGTAAAATTTATACCGAAATTAGTGATATAGAAGTGAGTCGGGTGATCGTTGTTTTTTTTTCAGTACTGAAATCAGTATTAAAGTATTAAAGTGGATAATCGCAATACTGAATTTTAGTACCGAAATGAGTGATGTAAAACATAGTCGGGTCATCTTGGTGCTATATTTCAGTACTGAAATCAATATTGAAATATTAAGGTGGATAATCACAATACTGAATTTTAGTACCAAAATTAGAAATTTACAACTCAGTCGGGTCATCGTGGTGCTGTTTTTTCAGTATTGAAATATTAACGTGGTTAATCTCAATGCTATATTTTAGTACCGAAATTAGTGATATAGAATTGAGTCATGCGCTCATCCAGCTGTTTTTCAGTACTGAAATCAATACTGCAATATTTACATGGATAATCGCAGTACCGAATATTAGTAACAAATTTGTGATATACAGCTAAGTTTCGTGATCATCGTTTTGTTTTTAAGTCTTGAAATCAGTATTGAAATATTAGTGGATAATCGCAATACTGAATTTTAATACCAAAATTAGTGATATACAACTGAGTGTGATGATCGTCATGTTATATTTCAGTATTGAAATCAATATTGATATATTAATGTGGACAATCACAATACTAAATTTTAGTACTGAAATTAGTGATACACGACCGAGTCGGGTCTTCGTGGTGCTGTTTTTCAGTATTGAAGTCAGTACGGAAATGTTAACATGTATAATCATAATACTGAGTTTTAATACCAAAATCAGTGATATAGAACTGAGTGAGGTGTTAGTCATGCTATTTTTTAGTACTCAAATCAATACTGACATATTAACATAGATAATCGCAATACTGAATTTTATAACGAAATTAGTGATATAAAACTGAGTCAGGTCTTCCTAGTGCTATTTTTAGTATTGAAATCAGTATTGAAAAATTAATGTGAAAAATCACAATACTGAATTCTAATACCAAAATTAGTGATATACAAGTGAGTCGGGTGATCTCGTTTTGTTTTTTAGTACTAAAATCAGTATTTAAATATTAAGGTGGATAATCGCAATACTGAATTTCAGTACCGAAATGAGTGATATAGAACATAGTCGGGTAATCTTGGTGATCTAGTTCAGTATTGAAACCAGTATTGAAATATTAACGTGGATAATCAGAACACTGAATTTTAGTACCGAAATTAGTGATATACAATCGAGTCGGGTCATCGTGGTGCGGTTTTCAATATTAAATATTAACATGGATAATCACAATACTAAGTTTTAGTACTGAAATTAGTGATATAGAACCGAGTCAGGTGTTAGTCAAGCTATTTTTGAGTACTCAAATTAATACTGAAATACTAAAATGGATAATCGCAATAGTAAAATTTATACCGAAATTAGTGATATAGAGGTGAGTCGGGTGATCGTCGTTTTGTTTTTCAGTACTGAAAGCGGTATTTAAGTATTAAAGTGGATAATCGCAATATTGAATTTTAGTACCGAAATGAGTGATGTAAAACATAGTCGGGTCATCTTGGTGCTATATTTCAGTACTGAAATCACTATTGAAATATTAAGGTGAATAATCACAATACTGAATTTTAGTACCGAAATTAGAAATTTACAACTCAGTCGGGTCATCGTGCTGCTGTTTTTTCAGTATTGAAATATTAACGTGGTTAATCTCAATGATATATTTTAGTACCGAAATTAGTGATATAGAATTGAGTCATGCGTTCATCCAGCTGTTTTCCAGTACTGAAATCAATGCTGCAATATTTACATGGATAATCACATTACCGAATATTAGTAACAAATTTGTGATATACAGCTAAGTCTCGTGATCATCGTTTTGTTTTTAAGTCTTGAAATCAGTATTGAAATATTAGTGGATAATCGCAATACTGAATTTTAATACCAAAATTAGTGATATGCAACTGAGTGTGATGATCGTCATTTTATATTTCAGTATTGAAATCAATATTGATGTATTAATGTGGATAATCACAATACTAAATTTTAGTACTGAAATTAGTTATACACAACCGAGTCGGGTCATCGTGGTGCTGTATTTCAGTATTGAAGTCAGTACGGAAATGTTAACATGTATAATCATAATACTGAGTTTTAATACCAAAATCAGTGATATAGAACCGAGTGTGGTATTAGTCATGCTATTGTTTAGTACTCAAATCAATACTGACATATTAACATAGATAATCGCAATATTGAATTTTATACCGAAATTAGTGATATAAAAGTGAGTCAGGTCTTCCTAGTGCTATTTTTAGTATTGAAATCAGTATTGAAGAATTAACGTGAAGAATCACAATACTGAATTCTAGTACCAAAATTAGTGATATACAAGTGAGTCGGGTGATCTCGTTTTGTATTTTAGTACTGAAATCAGTATTGAAATATTAAGGTGGATAATCGCAATACTTAATTTTAGTAGCGAAATGAGTGATATAGAACATAGTCGGGTCATCTTAGTGATCTAGTTCAGTATTGAAATCAGTACTGAAATATTAACGTGGATAATCAGAACACTGAATTTTAGTACCGAAATTAGTGATATACAATCGAGTCGGGTTATCATGGTGCGGTTTTCAATATTAAATATTAACGTGGATAATCACAATACTAAGTTTTAGTACTGAAATTAGTGATATAGAACCGAGCCAGGTGTTAGTCAAGCTATTTTTGAGTACTCAAATTAATACTGAAATACTAAAATGGATAATCGCAATAGTAAAATTTATACCGAAATTAGTGATATAGAAATGAGTCGGGTGATCGTGGTTTTTTTTGAGTACTGAAATCAGTATTAAAGTATTAAAGTGGATAATCGCAATACTGAATTTTAGTACCGAAATGAGTGACGTAAAACATAGTCGGGTCATCTTGGTGCTATATTTTAGTACTGAAATCAATATTGAAATATTAAGGTGGATAATCACAATACTAAATTTTAGTACCAAAATTAGAAATTACAACTCAGTCGGGTCATCGTGGTGCTGTTTTTTCAGTATTGAAATATTAACGTGGTTAATCTCAATGCAATATTTTAGTACCGAAATTAGTGATATAGAATTGAGTCATGCGCTCATCCAGCTGTTTTTCAGTACTGAAACCAATACTGCAATATTTACATGGATAATCGCAGTACCGAATATTAGTAACAAATTTGTGGTATACAGCTACGTCTCGTGATCATCGTTTTGTTTTTATGTCTTGAAATCAGTATTGAAATATTAGTGGATAATCGCAATACTGAATTTTAATACCAAAATTAGTGATATACAATTGAGTGTCATGATCGTCATTTTATATTTCAGTATTGAAATCAATATTGATATATTAATGTGGATAATCACAATACTAAATTTTAGTACTGAAATTAGTGATACACGACCGAGTCGGGTCATCGTGGTGCTGTATTTCAGTATTGAAGTCAGTACGGTAATGTTAACATGTATAATCATAATACTGAGTTTTAATACCCAAATCAGTGATATAGAACTGAGTTAGGTGTTAGTCATGCTATTTTTTAGTACTCAAATCAATACTGACATATTAACATAGATAATCGCAATATTGAATTTTATACCGAAATTAGTGATATAAAAGTGAGTCAGGTCTTCCTAGTGCTATTTTTAGTATTGAAATCAGTATTGAAGAATTAACGTGAAGAATCACAATACTGAATTCTAGTACCAAAATTAGTGATATACAAGTGAGTCGGGTGATCTCGTTTTGTATTTCAGTACTGAAATATTAAGGTGGATAATCGCAATACTAAATTTCAGTACCGAAATGAGTGATATAGAACATAGTCGGGTAATCTTGGTGATCTAGTTCAGTATTGAAATCAGTACTGAAATATTAACGTGGATAATCAGAACACTGAATTTTAGTACCGAAATTAGTGATATACAATCGAGTCGGGTCATCGTGGTGCGGTTTTCAATATTAAATATTAACGTGGATAATCACAATACTAATTTTTAGTACTGAAATTAGTGATATAGAACCGAGCCAGGTGTTAGTCAAGCTATTTTTGAGTACTCAAATTAATACTGAAATACTAAAATGTATAATCGCAATAGTAAAATTTATACCGAAATTAGTGATATAGAAGTGAGTCGGGTGATCGTCATTTTTTTTTTCAGTACTGAAATCAGTATGAAAGTATTAAAGTGGATAATCGCAATATGAATTTTAGTACCGAAATGAGTGACGTAAAATATAGTCGGGTCATCTTGGTGCTATATTTCAGTACTGAAATCAATATTGAAATATGAAGGTGGATAATCACAATACTGAATTTAAGTACCGAAATTAGAAATTTACAACTCAGTCGGGTCATCGTGGTGCTGTTTTTTCAGTATTGAAATATTAACGTGGTTAATCTCAATGCTATATTTTAGTGCCGAAATTAGTGATATAGAATTGAGTCATGCGCTCATCCAGCTGTTTTTCAGTACTGAAATCAATACTGCAATATTTACATGGATAATCGCAGTACCGAATATTACTAACAAATTTGTGGTATACAGCTAAGTCTCGTGATCATCGTTTTGTTTTGAAGTCTTGAAATCAGTATTGAATTATTAGTGGATAATGGCAATACTGAATTTTAATACCAAAATTAGTGATATGCAACTGAGTGTGATGATCGTCATTTTATATTTCAGTATTGAAATCAATATTGATATATTAATGTGGATAATCACAATACTAAATTTTAGTACTGAAATTAGTTATACACGACCGAGCGGGTCATCGTGGTGCTGTATTTCAGTATTGAAGTCAGTACGGAAATGTTAACATGTATAATCATAATACTGAGTTTTAATACCAAAATCAGTGATATAGAACCGAGTGTGGTATTAGTCATGCTATTGTTTAGTACTCAAATCAATACTGACATATTAACATAGATAATCGCAATATTGAATTTTATACCGAAATTAGTGATATAAAAGTGAGTCAGGTCTTCCTAGTGCTATTTTTAGTATTGAAATCAGTATTGAAGAATTAACGTGAAGAATCACAATACTGAATTCTAGTACCAAAATTAGTGATATACAAGTGAGTCGGGTGATCTCGTTTTGTATTTTAGTACTGAAATCAGTATTGAAATATTAAGGTGGATAATCGCAATACTGAATTTTAGTAGCGAAATGAGTGATATAGAACATAGTCGGGTCATCTTGGTGATCTAGTTCAGTATTTAAATCAGTACTGAAATATTAACGTGGATAATCAGAACACTGAATTTTAGTACCGAAATTAGTGATATACAATCGAGTCGGGTTATCGTGGTGCGGTTTTCAATATTAAATATTAACGTGGATAATCACAATACTAAGTTTTAGTACTGAAATTAGTGATATAGAACCGAGCCAGGTGTTAGTCAAGCTATTTTTGAGTACTCAAATTAATACTGAAATACTAAAATGGATAATCGCAATAGTAAAATTTATACCGAAATTAGTGATATAGAAGTGAGTCGGGTGATCGTCGTTTTTTTCAGTACTGAAATCAGTATTAAAGTATTAAAGTGGATAATCGCAATACAGAATTTTAGTACCGAAATGAGTGACGTAAAACATAGTCGGGTCATCTTGGTGGTATATTTCAGTACTGAAATCAATATTGAAATATTAAGGTGGATAATCACAATTCTGAATTTTAGTACCAAAATTAGAAATTACAACTCAGTCGGGTCATCGTGGTGCTGTTTTTTCAGTATTGAAATATTAACGTGGTTAATCTCAATGCTATATTTTAGTACTGAAATTAGTAATATAGAATTGAGTCATGCGCTCATCCAGCTGTTTTTCAGTACTGAAATCAATACTGCAATATTTACATGGATAATCGCAGTACCGAATATTAGTAACAAATTTGTGGTATACAGCTAAGTCTCGTGATCATCGTTTTGTTTTTAAGTCTTCAAATCAGTATTGAAATATTAGTGGATAATCGCAATACTGAATTTTAATACCAAAATTAGTGATATACAATTGAGTGTCATGATCGTCATTTTATATTTCAGTATTGAAATCAATATTGATATATTAATGTGGATAATCACAATACTAAATTTTAGTACTGAAATTAGTGATACACGACCGAGTCGGGTCATCGTGGTGCTGTATTTCAGTATTGAAGTCAGTACAGAAATGTTAACATGTATAATCATAATACTGAGTTTTAATACCCAAATCAGTGATATAGAACCGAGTTAGGTGTTAGTCATGCTATTTTTTAGTACTCAAATCAATACTGACATATTAATATAGATAATCGCAGTACTGAATATTATACCGAAATTAGTGATATAAAACTGAGTCAGGTCTTCCTAGTGCTATTTTTAGTATTGAAATCAGTATTGAAAAATTAACGTGAAGAATCACAATACTGAATTCTAGTACCAAAATTAGTGATATACAAGTGAGTCGGGTGATCTCGTTTTGTATTTCAGTACTGAAATATTAAGGTGGATAATCGCAATACTAAATTTCAGTACCGAAATGAGTGATATAGAACATAGTCGGGTAATCTTGGTGATCTAGTTCAGTATTGAAATCAGTACTGAAATATTAACGTGGATAATCAGAACACTGAATTTTAGTATCGAAATTAGTGATATACAATCGAGTCGGGTCATCGTGGTGCGGTTTTCAATATTAAATATTAACGTGGATAATCACAATACTAAATTTTAGTACTGAAATTAGTGATATAGAATCGAGCCAGGTGTTTGTCAAGCTATTTTTGAGTACTCAAATTAATACTGAAATACAAAAATGGATAATCGCAATAGTAAAATTTATTCCGAAATTAGTGATATAGAAGTGAGTCGGGTGATCGTCATTTTCTTTTTCAGTACTGAAATCGGTATGAAAGTATTAAAGTGGATAATCGCAATACTGAATTTTAGTACCGAAATGAGTGACGTAAAATATAGTCGGGTCATCTTGGTGCTATATTTCAGTACTGAAATCAATATTGAAATATGAAGGTGGATAATCACAATACTGAATTTTAGTACCGAAATTAGAAATTTACAACTCAGTCGGGTCATCGTGGTGCTGTTTTTTCAGTATTGAAATATTAACGTGGTTAATCTCAATGCTATATTTTAGTACCGAAATTAGTGATATAGAATTGAGTCATGCGCTCATCCAGCTGTTTTTCAGTACTGAAATCAATACTGCAATATTTACATGGATAATCGCAGTACCGAATATTAGTAACAAATTTGTGGTATACAGCTAAGTCTCGTGATCATCGTTTTGTTTTTAAGTCTTGAAATCAGTATTGAAATATTAGTGGATAATCACAATACTGAATTTTAATACCAAAATTAGTGATATACAATTGAGTGTCATGATCGTCATTTTATATTTCAGTATTGAAATCAATATTGATATATTAATGTGGATAATCACAATACTAAATTTTAGTACTGAAATTAGTGATACACGACCGAGTCGGGTCATCGTGGTGCTGTATTTCAGTATTGAAGTCAGTACGGAAATGTTAACATGTATAATCATAATACTGAGTTTTAATACCCAAATCAGTGATATAGAACTGAGTTAGGTGTTAGTCATGCTATTTTTTAGTACTCAAATCAATACTGACATATTAATATAGATAATCGCAGTACTGAATATTATACCGAAATTAGTGATATAAAACTGAGTCAGGTCTTCCTAGTGCTATTTTTAGTATTGAAATCAGTATTGAAAAATTAACGTGAAGAATCACAATACTGAATTCTAGTACCAAAATTAGTGATATACAAGTGAGTCGGGTGATCTCGTTTTTGTATTTCAGTACTGAAATATTAAGGTGGATAATCGCAATACTAAATTTCAGTACCGAAATGAGTGATATAGAACATAGTCGGGTAATCTTGGTGATCTAGTTCAGTATTGAAATCAGTACTGAAATATTAACGTGGATAATCAGAACACTGAATTTTAGTACCGAAATTAGTGATATACAATCGAGTCGGGTCATCGTGGTGCGGTTTTCAATATTAAATATTAACGTGGATAATCACAATACTAATTTTTAGTACTGAAATTAGTGATATAGAACCGAGCCAGGTGTTAGTCAAGCTATTTTTGAGTACTCAAATTAATACTGAAATACTAAAATGGATAATCGCAATAGTAAAATTTATACCGAAATTAGTGATATAGAAGTGAGTCGGGTGATCGTCATTTTTTTTTCAGTACTGAAATCGGTATGAAAGTATTAAAGTGGATAATCGCAATACTGAATTTTAGTACCGAAATGAGTGACGTAAAATATAGTCGGGTCATCTTGGTGCTATATTTCAGTACTGAAATGAATATTGAAATATGAAGGTGGATAATCACAATACTGAATTTTAGTACCGAAATTAGAAATTTACAACTCAGTCGGGTCATCGTGGTGCTGTTTTTTCAGTATTGAAATATTAACGTGGTTAATCTCAATGCTATATTTTAGTACCGAAATTAGTGATATAGAATTGAGTCATGCGCTCATCCAGCTGTTCTTCAGTACTGAAATCAATACTGCAATATTTACATGGATAATCGCAGTACCGAATATTACTAACAAATTTGTGGTATACAGCTACGTCTCGTGATCATCGTTTTGTTTTTAAGTCTTGAAATCAGTATTGAAATATTAGTGGATAATCGCAATACTGAATTTTAATACCAAAATTAGTGATATGCAACTGAGTGTGATGATCATCATTTTATATTTCAGTATTGAAATCAATATTGATATATTAATGTGGATAATCACAATACTAAATTTTAGTACTGAAATTAGTTATACACGACTGAGTCGGGTCATCGTGGTGCTGTATTTCAGTATTGAAGTCAGTACGGAAATGTTAACATGTATAATCATAATACTGAGTTTTAATACCAAAATCAGTGATATAGAACCGAGTGTGGTATTAGTCATGCTATTGTTTAGTACTCAAATCAATACTGACATATTAACATAGATAATCGCAATATTGAATTTTATACCGAAATTAGTGATATAAAAGTGAGTCAGGTCTTCCTAGTGCTATTTTTAGTATTGAAATCAGTATTGAAGAATTAACGTGAAGAATCACAATACTGAATTCTAGTACCAAAATTAGTGATATACAAGTGAGTCGGGTGATCTCGTTTTGTATTTTAGTACTGAAATCAGTATTGAAATATTAAGGTGGATAATCGCAATACTGAATTTTAGTAGCGAAATTAGTGATATAGAACATAGTCGGGTCATCTTGGTGATCTAGTTCAGTATTGAAATCAGTACTGAAATATTAACGTGGATAATCAGAACACTGAATTTTAGTACCGAAATTAGTGATATACAATCGAGTCGGGTTATAGTGGTGCGGTTTTCAATATTAAATATTAACGTGGATAATCACAATACTAAGTTTTAGTCTGAAATTAGTGATATAGAACCGAGCCAGGTGTTAGTCAAGCTACTTTTGAGTACTCAAATTAATACTGAAATACTAAAATGGATAATCGCAATAGTAAAATTTATACCGAAATTAGTGATATAGAAGTGAGTCGGGTGATCGTCGTTTTTTTTCAGTACTGAAATCAGTATTAAAGTATTAAGTGGATAATCGCAATACTGAATTTTAGTACCGAAATGAGTGACGTAAAACATAGTCGGGTCATCTTGGTGCTATATTTCAGTACTGAAATCAATATTGAAATATTAAGGTGGATAATCACAATACTGAATTTTAGTACCAAAATTAGAAATTACAACTCAGTCGGGTCATCGTGGTGCTGTTTTTTCAGTATTGAAATATTAACGTGGTTAATCTCAATGCTATATTTTAGTACCGAAATTAGTGATATAGAATTGAGTCATGTGCTCATCCAGCTGTTTTTCAGTACTGAAATCAATACTGCAATATTTACATGGATAATCGCAGTACCGAATATTAGTAACAAATTTGTGGTATACAGCTAAGTCGCGTGATTATCGTTTTGTTTTTAAGTCTTGAAATCAGTATTGAAATATTAGTGGATAATCGCAATACTGAATTTTAATACCAAAATTAGTGATATACAATTGAGTGTCATGATCGTCATTTTATATTTCAGTATTGAAATCAACATTGATATATTAATGTGGATAATCACAATACTAAATTTTAGTACTGAAATTAGTGATACACGACCGAGTCGGGTCATCGTGGTGCTGTATTTCAGTATTGAAGTCAGTACGGCAATGTTAATGTGACGCCCCCGATTTGACCGTACACTAATCATGCACGCAAATGTGTACGACCAAGATCAGGGACTCACGGGAAGATATCACAACACAACTCTAAAACATAAATAAGTCATACAAGCATTATAATACAAGCCAGGGGCCTCGAGGGCTCGAATACAAGTGCTCGATCATAGACGAGTCAGCGGAAGCAACAATATCTGAGTACAGACATAAGTTAAACAAGTTTGCCTTAAGAAGGCTAGCACAAGGTAGCAACGATCGAAAAGGCAAGGCCTCCTGCCTGGGACCTCCTAAGTACTCCTGGTCGTCGTCAGCGGCCTTCACGTAGTAGTAGGCACCTCCAGTGTTGTAGGTGTCGTCGTCGACGGTGGCGTCTGGCTCCTGAATTCCAGCATCTGGTTGCGACAATCCGGTATAGAAAGGGGAAAAGAGGGAGAAAAGCAACCGTGAGTACTCATCCAAAGTACTCGCAAGCAAGGAGCTACACTACATATGCATGGGTATATGTGTAAAGGGCCATATCAGTGGACTGAACTGCAGAATGCCAGAATAAAAGAGGGATAGCTAGTCCTGTCGAAGACTACGCTTCTGGACATCTCCATCTTGCAGCATGTAGAAGAGAGTAGATTGAAGTCCTCCAAGTAGCATCGCATAGCATAATCCTACCCGGCAATCCCCTCCTCGTCGCCCTGTTAGAGAGCGATCACCGGGTTGTATCTGGCACTTGGAAGGGTGTATTTTATTCAGTATCCAGTTCTAGTTGTCATAAGCTCAAGGTACAACTCCGGGTCGTCCTTTTACCGAGGGACACGGCTATTCGAATAGATAAACTTCCCTGCAGGGGTGCACCACATAACCCAACACACTCGATCCCAATTGGCCGGACACACTTTTCTGGGTCATGCCCGGCCTCGTAAGATCAACATGTCGCAGCCCCACCTAGGCTCAACAGAGAGGTCAGCACGTCGGTCTAAACCTATGCGCGCAGGGGTCTGGGCCCATCGCCCTATGCACACCTGCACGTTCCTGCCCTATGCGTACGCGGCCGGAAGCAGACCTAGCCTAGTGGCGTTCCAGTCCAATCCCGCGCGCGCCACTCAGTTGCTGACGTCAAGAAGGCTTCGGCTGATACCACGACGTCGGGATACCCATAACTACTCCCACGTAGATGGTTAGTGCGTATAGACCAAATGGCCAGACTCAGATCAAATACCAAGATCTCGTTAAGCGTGTTAAGTATTCGCGAACGCCGACCAGGGCCAGGCCCACCTCTCACCTAGGCGGTCTCAACCTGCCCTGTCGCTCCGCCACAAAGATCCACTTGCGGGTACTCCTACGAGCCGACCCGACTTTAATCATCACATGTGTCATGTATATAGTATATAAGTATATACCCGTGATCACCGCCCAGGTGATCACGGCCCGATAGTGTAGCACAGCAGACGGACTAAGCATGTAGGATTGCAGGTAAAGGTATCAACAGTAGTAGCAAGGATAGGCTATGCATCAGAATAGGATATCGAAAAGCAGTAACATGCTACACTACTCTAATGCAAGCAGTATAGAGGAGAGTAGGCGATATCTGGTGATCAAGGGGGGGCTTGCCTGGTTACTCTGGCAAGTAGGAGGGGTCGTCGACTCCGTAGTCGAACTGGGCAGCAGCAGTGTCGGTCTCGTAGTCTACCGGAGAGAAGAGGGGGAAGAAACAGTAAATACAATGCAAACATAAGCATGACGATGCGTGACATGACAATGAGCGGTGCTAGGGGTGTCCTAACGCGACAGTAGGTGGTACCGGTGAAGGGGGGGAACATCCGGGAGGTATTCCCGATGTTTCGCGTTTTCGGACAGACGGACCGGAGGGGGAAAGTTGCTAGTTCGATAGGTTAGGGAGGTGTGGTGGATGAACAGACTGCGTATTTGATTTCGTCTCGTCGTTCTGAGCAACTTTCATATAGAAAACATTTTCATCCGAGTTACGGTTTAAAAGATATGAATTTTCAAAGTTTATTTGAATTTCTGGAATTATTTAATTAACAGAAAAAGGGATATGACGTCAGCATGACGTATGAGTGAAGTCAGCGGTCAACAGTCCGGGTTGACTGGTCAAACTGACACGGGGGACCCACCTGTCATAGACAGTGGGTTAACAGAGGATTAACTAATTAGTTTTTTTGTTAATTAACTACTGGGCCCACCTGTCAGTGAGAGATTAATTAAACTAATTATTTTTATTTATAAAACATTTTCTTTTTCTTTTCTTTTTTAATTTTTGCGGCGGGGCCCGCATGTCAGTGACTAGGCCTGCCCAGTCAGCAGTTGACTGGGTCAACCTAGTCAACCGGGGCCCGTGGGGGCCACTGGCAGGATCACTGGGGGTGGGGCCAGGCCAGCCACGTCGGAGGCCGGCGCCGGCGCAACGCCGGCGACCGAACGCACGGCGGCGCGGCTCGGGAGGAGTACGGGTTTCACCCACAGTGGGTTTGCGGGGGCGGGGCTGGGCGCGTTCGACGCGGCTCGGTGTCGCGCGTCCAACGGCGGTGGTCGGAGGGGCTGGAACGGCCGGAGACGACCGCTACGAGCTCGCCGGCGGCGAGGTGCTACGGGTGCCCGACGGAAGCTGCGTTAGAGCGCGCGAACGGCCGAACTATCTACCTAGGCGGGTGCGGCACGGTGCGGTCGGGCTAGCGGGCCTACGCCCGTGACCATTTGGTCACCAGAGACACGCCAGCGGCGAGCTCCGCGGCGTGGCGTTCGGGCGCGCGCGGGGAAGAAGCTAGGGAGCGCGGGCGAGCTAGCGGAGAGGGGGAGGAGGTAGAGGAGCTCACCGCGCGGCGCAAGAAAGGCCCGTGGGTGCTTAGGAGCAGCACGCCGGCGCCGGGGAAGAAGGGGGTCGCCGGCGTCCGAGGTTGAAGGCGAGCTCGGGGAGGCCGTTGCAGTGGCTCCGAGCTTCAACGGAGAGGCGGAGGGGGTGTAGTCGAGGGCGGCGACGTCGCACGACACGGCGAGGTGGTGAGTGGGGCACGGTGGCCGCGTGAACGACGGGAACGGCGGCGAGCGCGTCGGGCGTGGGGAAGAGGGGAGCGGCGCGGATCCGGGAGAGAGGCGCAGAGGCCGAGGGAGTGAGCGGGGTGAGTGGGAGAGAGGCCCGAGGGAGCGGGGGCCGCTGGCGCCCTTATCCTCTCGCGGGGTTCACCGCCGGCGAGGGGGTGCGGCGGCAGCGCGCCCCTGTTCCGACCCGGTCGGGGGAACAGGAAGGGGACGCGGGGGG
>NC_057805.1:2603811-2613098 GCF_018294505.1 Triticum aestivum
CGGGGGGGAAGGTGGGCTGGGCCGGGGTCGCGGCTGCGGGTGGCGGCCCAGCTTGGGCCGGGGGGGGGGTTCGGGGGTTTGGGCCGGGGGTCAGTGGGGGGGAAGGCCTGCTCCTTTTTCTGTTCTGTTTTGTTTTTATTTGTTTATTTCCTTTTCTGTTTTATTTCATTTAAAAGTATTTAGACATTTTATAAAAAGGTGTTTTCTCCACCATAATTACCAGTGTATTATTTAGAACCCACTGAACATTTTTGTTTGAATTTTCGAAAACTTTTATTTTCCACTTTAATTATGTTTGAAGTTTGAACTAGGAGTTTGACAAGGGTGTGGTTCAAATGTGATCAAGCCCTGTTTAGCAACATAATTAGCTTAATCACAGGGGGTTACTGTAGCATGATTCTCAGGGTGTTACAGTTAACATGTATAATCATAATACTGAGTTTTAATACCAAAATCAGTGATATAGAACCGAGTGTGGTATTAGTCATGCTATTGTTTAGTACTCAAATCAATACTGACATATTAACATAGATAATCGCAATATTGAATTTTATACCGAAATTAGTGATATAAAAGTGAGTCAGGTCTTCCTAGTGCTATTTTTAGTATTGAAATCAGTATTGAAAAATTAACGTGAAGAATCACAATACTGAATTCTAGTACCAAAATTAGTGATATACAAGTGAGTCGGGTGATCTCGTTTTGTATTTTAGTACTGAAATCAGTATTGAAATATTAAGGTGGATAACCGCAATACTGAATTTTAGTAGCGAAATGAGTGATATAGAACATAGTCGGGTCATCTTGGTGATCTAGTTCAGTATTGAAATCAGTACTGAAATATTAACGTGGATAATCAGAACACTGAATTTTAGTACCGAAATTAGTGATATACAATCGAGTCGGGTTATCGTGGTGTGGTTTTCAATATTAAATATTAACGTGGATAATCACAATACTAAGTTTTAGTACTGAAATTAGTGATATAGAACCGAGCCAGGTGTTAGTCAAGCTATTTTTGAGTACTCAAATTAATACTGAAATACTTAAATGGATAATCGCAATAGTAAAATTTATACCGAAATTAGTGATATAGAAGTGAGTCGGGTGATCGTCGTTTTTTTTTTCAGTACTGAAATCAGTATTAAAGTATTAAAGTGGATAATCGCAATACTGAATTTTAGTACCGAAATGAGTGACGTAAAACATAGTCGGGTCATCTTGGTGCTATATTTCAGTACTGAAATCAATATTGAAATATTAAGGTGGATAATCACAGTACTGAATTTTAGTACCAAAATTAGAAATTACAACTCAGTCGTGTCATCATGGTGCTGTTTTTACAGTATTGAAATATTAACGTGGTTAATCTCAATGCTATATTTTAGTACCGAAATTAGTGATATAGAATTGAGTCATGCGCTCATCCAGCTGTTTTTCAGTACTGAAATCAATACTGCAATATTTACATGGATAATCGCAGTACCGAATATTAGTAACAAATTTGTGGTATACAGCTAAGTCTCGTGATCATCGTTTTGTTTTTAAGTCTTGAAATCAGTATTGAAATATTAGTGGTTAATCGCAATACTGAATTTTAATACCAAAATTAGTGATATACAACTGAGTGTCATGATCGTCATTTTATATTTCAGTATTGAAATCAATATTGATATAATAATGTGGATAATCACAATACTAAATTTTAGTACTGAAATTAGTGATACACGACCGAGTCGGGTCATCGTGGTGCTGTATTTCAGTATTGAAGTCAGTACGGAAATGTTAACATGTATAATCATAATACTGAGTTTTAATACCCAAATCAGTGATATAGAACTGAGTTAGGTGTTAGTCATGCTATTTTTTAGTACTCAAATCAATACTGACATATTAACATAGATAATCGCAGTGCTGCATATTATACCGAAATTAGTGATATAAAACTGAGTCAGGTCTTCCTAGTGCTATTTTTAGTATTGAAATCAGTATTGAAAAATTAACGTGAAGAATCACAATACTGAATTCTAGTACCAAAATTGGTGATATACAAGTGAGTCGGGTGATCTCGTTTTGTATTTCAGTACTGAAATATTAAGGTGGATAATCGCAATACTAAATTTCAGTACCGAAATGAGTGATATAGAACATACTCGGGTAATCTTGGTGATCTAGTTCAGTATTGAAATCAGTACTGAAATATTAACGCGGATAATCAGAACACTGAATATTAGTACCGAAATTAGTGATATACAATCGAGTCGGGTCATCGTGGTGCGGTTTTCAATATTAAATATTAACGTGGATAATCACAATACTAATTTTTAGTACTGAAATCAGTGATATAGAACCGAGCCAGGTGTTAGTCAAGCTATTTTTGAGTACTGAAATTAATACTGAAATACTAAAATGGATAATCGCAATAGTAAAATTTATACCGAAATTAGTGATATAGAAGTGAGTCGGGTGATCGTCATTTTTTTTCAGTACTGAAATCAGTATTAAAGTATTAAAGTGGATAATCGCAATACTGAATTTTAGTACCGAAATGAGTGACGTAAAATATAGTCGGGTCATCTTGGTGCTATATTTCAGTACTGAAATCAATATTGAAATATGAAGGTGGATAATCACAATACTGAATTTTAGTACCGAAATTAGAAATTTACAACTCAGTCGGGTCATCGTGGTGCTGTTTTTTCAGTATTGAAATATTAACGTGGTTAATCTCAATGCTATATTTTAGTACCGAAATTAGTGATATAGAATTGAGTCATGCACTCATCCAGCTGTTTTTCAGTACTAAAATCAATACTGCAATATTTACATGGATAATCGCAGTACCGAATATTAGTAACAAATTTGTGGTATACAGCTAAGTCTCGTGATCATCGTTTTGTGTTTAAGTCTTGAAATCAGTATTAAAATATTAGTGGATAATCGCAATACTGAATTTTAATACCAAAATTAGTGATATACAACTGAGTGTCATGATCGTCATTTTATATTTCAGTATTGAAATCAGTACTGAAATATTAACGTGGATAATCAGAACACTGAATTTTAGTACCGAAATTAGTGATATACAATCGAGTCGGGTCATCGTGGTGCTGTATTTCAGTATTGAAGTCAGTACGGAAATGTTAACGTGTATAATCATAATACTGAGTTTTAATACCCAAATCAGTGATATAGAACCGAGTGAGGTGTTAGTCATGCTATTGTTTAGTACTCAAATCAATACTGACATATTAACATAGACAATCGCAATATTGAATTTTATACCGAAATTAGTGATATAAAACTGAATCAGGTCTTCCTAGTGCTATTTTTAGTATTGAAATCAGTATTGAAAAATTAACGTGAAGAATCACAATACTGAATTCTAGTACCAAAATTAGTGATATACAAGTGAGTCGGGTGATCTCGTTTTGTATTTCAGTACTGAAATCAGTACTGAAATATTAAGGTCGATAATCGCAATACTGAATTTCAGTACCGAAATGAGTGATATAGAACATAGTCGGGTAATCTTGGTGATCTAGTTCAGTATTGAAATCAGTACTGAAATATTAACGTGGATAATCAGAACACTGAATTTTAGTACCGAAATTAGTGATATACAATCGAGTCGGGTCATCGTGGTGCGGTTTTCAATATTAAATAGTAACATGGATAATCACAATACTAAGTTTTAGTACTGAAATTAGTGATATAGAACCGAGCCAGGTGTTAGTCAAGCTATTTTTTAGTACTCAAATTAATACTGAAATACTAAAATGGATAATCGCAATAGTAAAATTTATACCGAAATTAGTGATATAGAAGTGAGTCGGGTGATCGTCATTTTTTTTAAGTACTGAAATAAGTATTAAAGTATTAAAGTGGATAATCGCAATACTGAATTTTAGTATCGAAATGAGTGACGTAAAATATAGTCGGGTCATCTTGGTGCTATATTTAGTACTGAAATCAATATTGAAATATTAAGGTGGATAATCACAATACTGAATTTTAGTACCGAAATTAGATATTTACAACTCAGTCGGGTCATCGTGGTGCTGTTTTTCAGTATTGAAATATTAACGTGGTTAATCTCAAATCCTATATTTTAGTACCGAAATTAGTGATATAGAATTGAGTCATGCGCTCATCCAGCTGTTTTTCAGTACTGAAATCAATACTGCAATATTTACGTGGATAATCGCAGTACTGAATATTAGTAACAAATTTGTGATATACAACTAAGTCTCGTGATCATCGTTTTGTTTTAAATCTTGAAATCAGTATTGAAATATTACTGGATAATCGCAATACTGAATTTTAATACCAAAATTAGTGATATGCAACTGAGTGTGATGATCGTCATTTTATATTTCAGTATTGAAATCAATATTGATATATTAATGTGGATAATCACAATACTAAATTTTAATACTGAAATTAGTGATACACGACCGAGTCGGGTCATCGTGGTGTTGTATTTCAGTATTGAAGTCAGTACGGAAATGTTAACATGTATAATCATAATACTGAGTTTTAATACGAAAATCAGTGATATAGAACTGAGTGAGGTGTTAGTCATGCTATTTTTTAGTACTCAAATTAATACTGACATATTTACATAGATAATCGTAATACTGAATTTTATTCCGAAATTAGTGATATAAAACTGAGTCAGGACTTCCTAGTGCTATTTTTAGTATTGAAATCAGTATTGAAAAATTAACGTGAAGAATCACAATACTGAATTATAGTACCAAAATTAGTGATATACAAGTGAGTCGGGTGATCTCGTTTTGTATTTCAGTACTGAAATCAGTACTGAAATATTTAGGTGGATAATCGCAATACTGAATTTCAGTACCGAAATGAGTGATATAGAACATAGTCGGGTAATCTTGGTGATCTAGTTCAGTATTGAAATCAGTACTGAAATATTAACGTGGATAATCAGAACACTGAATTTTAGTACCGAAATTAGTAATATACAATCGAGTCGGGTCATCGTGGTGTGGTTTTCAATATTAAATATTAACGTGGATAATCGCAATACTAATTTTTAGTACTGAAATTAGTGATATAGAACCGAGCCAGGTGTTAGTCAAGCTATTTTTGAGTACTCAAATTAATACTGAAATACTAAAATGGATAATCGCAATAGTAAAATTTATACCGAAATTAGTGATATAGAAGTGAGTCGGGTAATCGTCATTTTTTTCAGTACTGAAATCAGTATTAATGTATTAAAGTGGATAATCGCAATACTGAATTTCAGTACCGAAATGAGAGACGTAAAATATAGTCGGGTCATCTTGGTGCTATATTTCAGTACTGAAATCAATATTGAAATATGAAGGTGGATAATCACAATACTGAATTTTAGTACCGAAATTAGAAATTTACAACTCAGTCGGGTCATCGTGGTGCTGTTTTTTCAGTATTGAAATATTAACGTGGTTAATCTCAATGCTATATTTTAGTACCGAAATTAGTGATATAGAATTGAGTCATGCGCTCATCCAGCTGTTTTTCAGTACTGAAACCAATACTGCAATATTTACATGGATAACCGCAGTACCTAATATTAGTAACAAATTTGTGGTATACAGCTAAGTCTCGTGATCATCGTTTTGTGTTTAAGTCTTGAAATCAGTATTAAAATATTAGTGGATAATCGCAATACTGAATTTTAATACCAAAATTAGTGATATACAACTGAGTGTCATGATCGTCATTTTATATTTCAGTATTGAAATCAGTACTGAAATATTAACGTGGATAATCAGAACACTGAATTTTAGTACCGAAATTAGTGATATACAATCGAGTCGGGTCATCGTGGTGCTGTATTTCAGTATTGAAGTCAGTACGGAAATGTTAACGTGTATAATCATAATACTGAGTTTTAATACCCAAATCAGTGATATAGAACCGAGTGAGGTGTTAGTCATGCTATTGTTTAGTACTCAAATCAATACTGACATATTAACATAGACAATCGCAATATTGAATTTTATACCGAAATTAGTGATATAAAACTGAGTCAGGTCTTCCTAGTGCTATTTTTAGTATTGAAATCAGTATTGAAAAATTAACGTGACGAATCACAATACTGAATTCTAGTACTAAAATTAGTGATATACAAGTGAGTCGGGTGATCTCGTTTTGTATTTCAGTACTGAAATCAGTACTGAAATATTAAGGTGGATAATCGCAATACTGAATTTCAGTACCGAAATGAGTGATATAGAACATAGTCGGGTAATCTTGGTGATCTAGTTCAGTATTGAAATCAGTACTGAAATATTAACGTGGATAATCAGAACACTCAATTTTAGTACCGAAATTAGTGATATACAATCGAGTCGGGTCATCGTGGTGCGGTTTTCAATATTAAATAGTAACATGGATAATCACAATACTAAGTTTTAGTACTGAAATTAGTGATATAGAACCGAGCCAGGTGTTAGTCAAGCTATTTTTTAGTACTCAAATTAATACTGAAATACTAAAATGGATAATCGCAATAGTAAAATTTATACCGAAATTAGTGATATAGAAGTGAGTCGGGTGATCGTCATTTTTTTTAAGTACTGAAATAAGTATTAAAGTATTAAAGTGGATAATCGCAATACTGAATTTTAGTACCGAAATGAGTGACGTAAAATATAGTCGGGTCATCTTGGTGCTATATTTAGTACTGAAATCAATATTGAAATATTAAGGTGGATAATCACAATACTGAATTTTAGTACCGAAATTAGATATTTACAACTCAGTCGGGTCATCGTGGTGCTGTTTTTCAGTATTGAAATATTAACGTGGTTAATCTCAAATCCTATATTTTAGTACCGAAATTAGTGATATAGAATTGAGTCATGCGCTCATCCAGCTGTTTTTCAGTACTGAAATCAATACTGCAATATTTACGTGGATAATCGCAGTACTGAATATTAGTAACAAATTTGTGATATACAACTAAGTCTCGTGATCATCGTTTTGTTTTAAATCTTGAAATCAGTATTGAAATATTACTGGATAATCGCAATACTGAATTTTAATACCAAAATTAGTGATATGCAACTGAGTGTGATGATCGTCATTTTATATTTCAGTATTGAAATCAATATTGATATATTAGTGTGGATAATCACAATACTAAATTTCAATACTGAAATTAGTGATACACGACCGAGTCGGGTCATCGTGGTGTTGTATTTCAGTATTGAAGTCAGTACGGAAATGTTAACATGTATAATCATAATACTGAGTTTTAATACGAAAATCAGTGATATAGAACTGAGTGAGGTGTTAGTCATGCTATTTTTTAGTACTCAAATTAATACTGACATATTTACATAGATAATCGTAATACTGAATTTTATTCCGAAATTAGTGATATAAAACTGAGTCACGACTTCCTAGTGCTATTTTTAGTATTGAAATCAGTATTTAAAAATTAACGTGAAAAATCACAATACTGAATTATAGTACCAAAATTAGTGATATACAAGTGAGTCGGGTGATCTCGTTTTGTATTTCAGTACTGAAATCATTACTGAAATATTTAGGTGGATAATCGCAATACTGAATTTCAGTACCGAAATGAGTGATATAGAACATAGTCGGGTAATCTTGGTGATCTAGTTCAGTATTGAAATCAGTACTGAAATATTAACGTGGATAATCGCAATACTAATTTTTAGTACTGAAATCAGTATTAATGTATTAAAGTGGATAATCGCAATACTGAATTTCAGTACCGAAATGAGTGACGTAAAATATAGTCGGGTCATCTTGGTGCTATATTTCAGTACTGAAATCAATATTGAAATATGAAGGTGGATAATCACAATACTGAGTTTTAATACCAAAATCAGTGATATAGAACCGAGTGTGGTATTAGTCATGCTATTGTTTAGTACTCAAATCAATACTGACATATTAACATAGATAATCGCAATATTGAATTTTATACCGAAATTAGTGATATAAAAGTGAGTCAGGTCTTCCTAGTGCTATTTTTAGTATTGAAATCAGTATTGAAAAATTAACGTGAAGAATCACAATACTGAATTATAGTACCAAAATTAGTGATATACAAGTGAGTCGGGTGATCTCGTTTTGTATTTTAGTACTGAAATCAGTATTGAAATATTAAGGTGGATAATCGCAATACTGAATTTTAGTAGCGAAATGAGTGATATAGAACATAGTCGGGTCATCTTGGTGATCTAGTTCAGTATTGAAATCAGTACTGAAATATTAACGTGGATAATCAGAACACTGAATTTTAGTACCGAAATTAGTGATATACAATCGAGTCGGGTTATCGTGGTGCGGTTTTCAATATTAAATATTAACGTGGATAATCATAATACTAAGTTTTAGTACTGAAATTAGTGATATAGAACCGAGCCAGGTGTTAGTCAAGCTATTTTTGAGTACTCAAATTAATACTGAAATACTAAAATTGATAATCGCAATAGTAAAATTTATACCGAAATTAGTGATATAGAAGTGAGTCGGGTGATCGTCGTTTTTTTAGTACTGAAATCAGTATTAAAGTATTAAAGTGGATAATCGCAATACTGAATTTTAGTACCGAAATGAGTGACGTAAAATATAGTCGGGTCATCTTGGTGCTATATTTCAGTACTGAAATCAATATTGAAATATGAAGGTGGATAATCACAATACTGAATTTTAGTACCGAAATTAGAAATTTACAACTCAGTCGGGTCATCGTGCTGCTGTTTTTTCAGTATTGAAATATTAACGTGGTTAATCTCAATGCTATATTTTAGTACCGAAATTAGTGATATAGAATTGAGTCATGCGCTCATCCAGCTGTTTTTCAGTACTGAAATCAATACTGCAATATTTACATGGATAATCGCAGTACCGAATATTAGTAACAAATTTGTGGTATACAGCTAAGTCTCGTGATCATCGTTTTGTTTTTAAGTCTTGAAATCAGTATTGAAATAAAAGTGGATAATCGCAATTCTGAATTTTAATACCAAAATTAGTGATATACAACTGAGTGTCATGATCGTCATTTTATATTTCAGTATTGAAATCAATATTGATATATTAATGTGGATAATCACAATACTATATTTTAGTACTGAAATTAGTGATACACGACCGAGTCGGGTCATCGTGGTGCTGTATTTCAGTATTGAAGTCAGTACGGAAATGTTAACATGTATAATCATAATACTGAGTTTTAATACCCAAATCAGTGATATAGAACTGAGTTAGGTGTTAGTCATGCTATT